>NC_069502.1:958606422-958653922 GCF_027579735.1 Bombina bombina | reverse complement strand
GTTCATAATGTGCCTTACGTTGAGTGGCAGTTTGATGGAGATGTCCCCTTGAGCATCTAGGAAGCATTTGTGTGTTTACTCAGCCTGTTTGGAATCTCCTGTTACTTCGTATGGTTGCCCCTCCCCTGGTGAGATCATGAACCAGTCAACTCCTTCCCCCTTGCTTTTGCTACCATTGGTGACCTGTGATCGAAGGTGTTTACGGATGACCAAGTGGAGGAATCTATTACCTGGGCATAAGCAGGTGCCATTTCAGACACCTGTTGATGGAGTTTGTTGCTTGGTGTTTTCCGGTCCCCCATCGAACATATCCGGTAGTCTACAGAAGTATATGCTATGATTAATTTTACGACTGGACCATCAGAGGTTGGGTGAGTGGGCAGTTTGGCACACAGTCTGTTTGTCAGCTGTCTGAGCATTTTTGGACTTTTTTTTACTACGAGCAATGTTTATGCCTGTGGGTGTGCTCTTCCACTAATTTACACTTTGGTTCACTACAGAAACGGTCTTTATCTTTTCATGTGGCACTGACTTTGCATATGACATTTTGATTAGATGCTGTTATTGTTTCCACACTAGTGCAGTTTTTGTTTCTAGCTTAATATAATGTAACATAATGCTAAATGACTTGAAAGTGATGCAGCAAAACCGTAAAAAGCTGAAAAGCTTCAGCTGAACATCTCTATTTAAAAAAGGAAGATATTTTACCTCAAAATTTCTTTGGCTCACCAGAGTAAGTGCTTTGTGTCATCTAGTGATATGGTATTTCACTGAAATTTCACAAAATATAGTGAACTTCTTTAAATTCTAATTGGATGCATTAAAGTGATGGTAAAAAATCTATTATCTCACAATCTCTAATGCTTTAAACTTATAGTGTTAACCGCAACCGCTTGTATTTTTAATAAGCATATTAGTACTTTCATTATAATTATAATATAAATGATCTAACCAGAGCATCGTTTTTTTCTATTCTTCCTCAACCCACTCATGTATTTTGCCCAGCATCCGAGTGTCCTACAGAGCGGTCCCATCCACTCTGTACTTCACAGTAGTTGCCCTCTCCCAAGAAGGAGTACATCAATGTGCATGCTCGGATTGACAATGTCTATAGCCACAAGTAAACAGTGAATCACGAGATCCATTGTTTACTTGTATTAGCAGAAGGGACATCACAAGTAGGAATCCACACAACCTCTGTTAACACTACATTGTATGTTGTAAATAAAGAAATCATTTTTGATGTAAATTTTTTTTATTTTTATTACCTGAATACATTTCTCAGCTATCTTGGCCAATCTCCAAGTGAAACGGTAAATCAATAACGAAATTCCGATTCACTGTTTACCCTTATGTCACTCGGATAACACTTCAGAGCAATTACGCATGCGCCCAATTATCAGGAAGGTGCACGAAGACTGCAAAGGTGATCAGATGACTACCCAGAAATACGTGAATGCATGAGCATAAATAACTGCTATTCTCTTCACTGAGCCAGCTGGGCAGGTTGCTGATTGGCTGAAGCTTCAAACATCCTTAAAAAAAAACAAAAAAACACGATCACGGTAAGAGGACATATTGAACATTTGATAGGCAGCGAATTTCAATAGGCATAAGTGACTACTTGCAGGTAATCTAGTGTTTTAGGGCTCCAACAACTAGAAACATAGATATTGACGGCAGATAAGGGCCATAGGCCCAGCAAGTCTGCCCGATATTACCCAACAGTATAAACTTATCTAGTTAGTAGGATAGCTTTATGCTTGTCACAGCCATTTTTAAAGTCCCCCACAGTAAGATTAATCATAAAAATAGTTGCCAACAAATCTCATCACAGCCGATTAATCAGATAGAAAATAAAAAAATAGATACCATTTTTTGCACAATACCATGTGAAGGAGTTTATTGGAGAGAAGCAGTTGGTGCCTTACAAATGACCAAATCACAGACCGCCTTATTGGTATTCGTTGGCAACTATTTTTATGAGCAATCTATGAGTTTTTGCAGGCCTATAGTGTTTATACAAAAGCACTAGGGTATATATATATATTTTTAAACCTAATAACAATTTTAGAGAGTGAACATACTGACTTTACCATCACTTTAAAGCAGTGCTTTCCAAACTGTGTGTCGGGACACACTAGTGTGTCGGCAGCAGTGTGTAGGTGTGTCCCTGCTTCAGCACAATTTTTTTAAAATTTACATTTTTTTAAATTGTTTTTTTTTTGTTTCTGACTTTCCGCCTGCCTGCTATGCATATCACATGGTTGACACGTGATTGATACCTAGGGGGTCACAGATCATCTTAACCTATTGGCGCAGCTCAGTGGGAACTGAAACTATTCCCTTTGGTGGCACAATGACTCCTGACTGCACGTGTAGTCTCCTTAATTGGCTCGTGAGTGCATGTGTAGTCAGTGAGTGGGACAGCAGTGTGTTTGCAGCACGGGCAGTAGTCAATCGCACTCACCGAGCTCTGAGGGCGGCAGCTTAAATGCTGAGCAGAAGTCAGTGGGGTTATTTTGCAGCTAGCTCCCAGTAGTGCATTGCTGTTCCTGCTCTTGATATATGGATAGGAAGGGGAAGCTTAAAAATGCGAGTGTCTAATATTCCACCAAATATTCATAAACTGTGTTCATCCCATCAACCTCATACATCCCATTAAACTAGTAAGTAGCTATTGGTGTTATTAAACTTTTTTTTAATTCTTGCACATACATCCTGTTACTTGTAAATACAATTCGTTATTATATAATTTATGTGTGTGTCCGTATCTCTTAAAACAAGTTAGTTTAACCTCCTGTTTGCCAGTACAACTGAATTACTGTGTCGCGAAATTATGTAGGTCTAAAAAGTGTGTCACCGACATGAAAAGTTTGGAAAGCTCTGCTTTAAAGGGACAGTCAACACCAGAATTTTTGTTGTTTTAAAAGATAGATAATCCCTTAATTACCAATTCCCCAGTTTTGCATAACCAACACAGTTATAATAATATACATTTTACCTCTGTAATTACCTTTGTATCTAAGCCTCAGCAGACTGCCCCCTTATTTCAGTTCTGTTGACAGACTTGCAGTTTATCCAATCAGAGCTGTCTCCATGGTAAATTCATGTGCATGAGCTCAATGTTATCTATATGAAACACGTGAACTAATGCCCTCTAATGGTGAAAAACTATCAAAATGCATTTAGATTAGAGGCGTTTAGCTTTCAACTAAGAATACCAAGAGAGCAAAGCAAAATTGGAAACTTGTTTAAAATTACATGCCCTATTTGAAACATGAAAGTTTTTTTTTTGGGACTTGACTGTCCCTTTAAGTCCCTTTACAATGGGATGTGGCTACTGAGGCATTTTTTTACATAGAGATGTTCAGGTGATATTTTCTAGTCACATTTTTAGATGTGCTGCTTCACTTTCAAGTGATTCAATATTTGGGTATCATGTCCCTTTAACTCACAATTCATGGCTGTGACAAGAGTCGGGTACAAATCTTTTTGAATATTGCAATTTTTTCGTTTGTGATTGTTTTTTCCACAAGATATTAGTTTCACAAATGGATGTTTGTAAATGAATTGCTTTATGACCTCTTAATATGTTAATTGGTATTATGTGCTTCAGTTTATAAATATACCTAATACTTTTGGCATAATTATAGCTAGGCTTATTATAAGCTTCTATCAAATCATCATTGCCTAGGAAAAATATATTTTTCGAGATGCCCAAGTGATGCAGCATAACTGTAAAAGAAAATATCACTTGAGCATCTCTGTAAAAAAAGGAAGCTATGTTACCTCCACAATTCTTCAGTTCCCCCGAGTAATAGCGCTGCGGAATCTGTTGGCGCTCTACAAATAACCAATAATAATAATAAGTGCTGTGTAAACAGTTATACTTCAGCTTCTGTCCAGCTGCAAGTTGAAAAAAACAAACCTATAGCGACTCAGCAGTGCTGAGGTAATGCTTTTCCTTTGCTGTGATCTCATGGAATGTCACTGAATAGGAGAATAACATGACCGTGCCTGCACATGACAGATGCACACTCCCTAGCAAGCCCTGGGACAACCATCCTAACTGGCTGATTAAAGTCTCTTTACAGTCTGGTGTGAATACTTAAAAAAAAAAAAAAGATCTAAGAAATTAGCATATGAACCTCCTAGGTTTAGCTTTCAACTAAGAATACCAAGAGAACTAAGCAAAATTGGTGATAAAAGTAAATTTGAAAGTTGTTTAAAAAACATGTCATATTTAAATAATGAAATTTTTTTTTTGTACTCGACTGTCCCTTTAACTATATTCCCCCCCCCCACACTCAGAATTCCTTCCCTTGTTAGATTATTTTTTAGCCCTTTAAAAAAAAAAAAAAGGTAAATGAGCATTACCCCTAATGTCGTTGCATTTCACATTCTGCTTACTCAGTGTTACGCGTGTCTTGAAATCTGTACTTGTTTGATTAAAATATAATTTTCTCTGGTTATAATATAAGGACTTAGCTAAATATTGGAACTGCTGGTTAAAGGGATAGTATAGTCAAAATTTAACTTTCATGATTCAGAAAGAGCATGCAATTTTAAGCAACTTTCTAATTTACTCCTATTATCAATTTATCTTTGTTCTCTTGGTATCTTTATTTAAAAAAGCTGCAATGTAAGCTTAAGAACCGGCCCATTTTTGTTTCAGCACCTGGGTAGCGCCTGCTGATTGGTGTCTAAATGTAGCCATCCAATCAGCAAGCGCTACCCATGTACTGAACCAAAAATGTTCTGGCTCCTAAGCTTACATTCCAGCTTTTTTAAATAAAGATACCAAAAGAACAAAGAAAATTTGATGTGGGTAAAATAGAAAGTTGCTTAAAGGGGCATTATACACTAGATTTTTCTTTGCATAAATGTTTTGTAGATCCATTTATATAGCCCATACAGGTTTTTTTTGTTTTTTAAAAGTGTAGTTTTTCTTATTTTTAAATAACATTTTCAGACTCCTAACCAAGCCTCAAAGTTTTAGGAGAATACTGATGTGTACCTACTCCAGTTTGCTCCTGTTTGTTTAAAGGCTCTTTTCATATGAAGGGGGGGGTGTCTGCTCTTTTTGCTATAGAACCACTTTCAGTGGGTGTTCCAGCAAACCTTTTCAACAGATCTAAACTGGGAGCTTCTAAGTAAGCTTTTAAACGGTTTTATACTGGATTTTTAGATCAGTATCTGTGCATCTTATTATTTATAATAGTCTCTATTACATGCAGTTAAATGAAAATTGGTGTATAATGTCCCTTTAAAATTGCATTCTCTATCTGAATCATGAACGTTTGCATTTTGACTAGACTATCCCTTTAACAAAATCCTTCATGCCACAACCAATCTGATTTTAATTTCCATAATTTCTTGTGCTCTTTTATTGGTTGAGCTAGTTCATATATACTTTTACTTACTGTAAATGTTAAGATTAAGTGTTAGTTTTGTATATTTTATAATTTAGAATAATTCATTTTTTCTAATTTAATTTGTCAATAGAGAGGATGGTGAGCTAGAAGATGGTGAAATAGATGATGTGGGCATTGAAGAAGAGCCGTCAAAAACAAATGAAACAGAAGTTCCCGTTATTGAAAAATCGCACAGGAAGTCGAGAAAAAGACGAAAGAAAGAAAAGAGAAAACAAAAACGAAGCAGACGAGATAAAAAGAAGGTGAAAATCCCTTTACAGTTTTTAAATGTGTTTTGATTTAAAGGGACAGTAAAGTCAAAATTAAAGGGACATGAAACCCAAAAAAAATTCTTTCAGGATTCAGATAGAGAATACAATTTTCAACAACTTTCTAATTTACTTCTATTATCTCATTTTGTTTTATTCTCTTGGTATCATTTGTTGAAGGAGCAGCAATGCACTACTGGTTGCTGACAGAACACATGGGTGAGCCAATGACAATCGGTATATATATATGCAGCCACCAGTCAGCAGCTAGAACCTAGGTTCTTTGCAGCTCCTGAGCTTACCTACATAAACATTTCAGCAAAGGGTAACAAGAGAAGGAAGAACATTAAAAAATAGTAGTAAATTGTAAAAAAACAAAATATTTGGTTTCATGTCCCTTTAAATATTCACTATTTGGATAGAGCAATTTTAAACAAGCTTCCAATTTACGTCTTATCAAATTTGCTTTGTTCTCTTAGAATCTTTTGTTGAAAGCTAGCTAGGCTGATAGTTTTGGAGTGTGCACATGTCTTCAGCATTATATGTATGATATTGCTATAAACATAGTTGCAAACACTTGTCAAATGGCTAAATACATGTGCACAGTCCTAAGATCACATAGGTTTACCCTTTAACAAAAGATGCCAAGAGAACAAAACAAAATTGATGATGTAAGTACTTTGGAAGATTGTTTAATATTTCATGGTCTATCCAATCTATTTAAGTTTAATTTTTTACTTTACTGTCCCTTTAATTAAATAGTTATATTATGTCATGTTCAGTGTTCCCTCTAAGGCCAGTTTTGTGAGCGGCCCAGCAGTGAAACAGTTAATAAAGGAACCACACCTTGCAGTCAGCATTATGTAATGTTTGCTAATTGCTCTAATTAACTGTTTCACTGCTGGGCTGCTCACAAAACTGACCTTAGAGGGAACATTGGTCATGTTTTGTTTAAATTCAGTAATTTAAAGAAAAAGGTGAAAATGTAAAATTTTAAAAAATAAAACACTTTTTATATTGTCATAACATGATGCATTACCCTGCTTCTTCTTGCACTAATTTCTCCAACATAGGTGTGTCCGGTCCACGGCGTCATCCTTACTTGTGGGATATTCTCTTCCCCAACAGGAAATGGCAAAGAGCCCAGCAAAGCTGGTCACATGATCCCTCCTAGGCTCCGCCTACCCCAGTCATTCTCTTTGCCGTTGTACAGGCAACATCTCCACGGAGATGGCTTAGAGTTTTTTAGTGTTTAACTGTAGTTTTTATTATTCAATCAAGAGTTTGTTATTTTGAAATAGTGCTGGTATGTACTATTTACTCAGAAACAGAAAAGAGATGAAGATTTCTGTTTGTATGAGGAAAATGATTTTAGCAACCGTCACTAAAATCCATGGCTGTTCCACACAGGACTGTTGAGAGCAATTAACTTCAGTTGGGGGAACAGTGAGCAGTCTCTTGCTGCTTGAGGTATGACACATTCTAACAAGACGATGTAATGCTGGAAGCTGTCATTTTCCCTCTGGGATCCGGTAAGCCATGTTTATTACGATTGTAAATAAGGGCTTCAAAAAGGGCTTATTAAGACTGTAGACTTTTTTTGGGCTAAATCGATTGATTATTAACACATATTTAGCCTTGAGGAATCATTTTATCTGGGTTTTTTGATATAATAATATCGGCAGGCACTGTTTTAGACACCTTATTCTTTAGGGGCTTTCCCAAAGCATAGGCAGAGCCTCATTTTCGCGCCGGTGTGGCGCACTTGTTTTTGAGAGGCATGGCATGCAGTCGCATGTGAGAGGAGCTCTGATACTTAGAAAAGACTTTCTGAAGGCGTCATTTGGTATCGTATTCCCCTTGGGGCTTGGTTGGGTCTCAGCAAAAGCAGATACCAGGGACTGTAAAGGGGTTAAAGTTCAAAACGGCTCCGGTTCTGTTATTTTAAGGGTTAAAGCTTCCAAATTTGGTGTGCAATACTTTTAAGGCTTTAAGACACTGTGGTGAAAATTTGGTGAATTTTGAACAATTCCTTCATGTTTTTTCGCATTTGTAGTAATAAAGTGTGTTCAGTTTAAAATTTAAAGTGACAGTAACGGTTTTATTTTAAAACGTTTTTTGTACTTGTTATCAAGTTTATGCCTGTTTAACATGTCTGAACTACCAGATAGACTGTGTTCTGAATGTGGGGAAGCCAGAATTTATTCATTTAAATAAATGTGATTTATGTGACAATGACAATGATGCCCAAGATGATTCCTCAAGTGAGGGGAGTAAGCATGGTACTGCATCATTCCCTCCTTCGTCTACACGAGTCTTGCCCACTCAGGAGGCCCCTAGTACATCTAGCGCGCCAATACTCCTTACTATGCAACAATTAACGGCTGTAATGGATAATTCTGTCAAAAACATTTTAGCCAAAATGAACACTTATCAGCGTAAGCGCGACTGCTCTGTTTTAGATACTGAAGAGCATGACGACGCTGATATTAATATTTCTGAAGGGCCCCTAACTCAGTCTGATGGGGCCAGGGAGGTTTTGTCTGAGGGAGAAATTACTGATTCAGGGAACATTTCTCAACAAGCTGAACCTGATGCGATTGCATTTAAATTTAAGTTGGAACATCTCCGCATTCTGCTTAAGGAGGTATTATCCACTCTGGATGATTGTGACAAGTTGGTCATCCCAGAGAAACTATGTAAAATGGACAAGTTCCTAGAGGTGCCGGGGCTCCCAGAAGCTTTTCCTATACCCAAGCGGGTGGCGGACATTGTTAATAAAGAATGGGAAAGGCCCGGTATTCCTTTCGTCCCTCCCCCCATATTTAAAAAATTGTTTCCTATGGTCGACCCCAGAAAGGACTTATGGCAGACAGTCCCCAAGGTCGAGGGAGCGGTTTCCACTTTAAACAAACGCACCACTATACCCATAGAGGATAGTTGTGCTTTCAAAGATCCTATGGATAAAAAATTAGAAGGTTTGCTTAAAAAGATGTTTGTTCAACAGGGTTACCTTCTACAACCAATTTCATGCATTGTCCCTGTCGCTACAGCCGCATGTTTCTGGTTCGATGAGCTGATAAAGGCGGTCGACAGTGATTCTCCTCCTTATGAGGAGATTATGGACAGAATCAATGCTCTCAAATTGGCTAATTCTTTTACCCTAGACGCCACTTTGCAATTGGCTAGGTTAGCGGCTAAGAATTCTGGGTTTGCTATTGTGGCGCGCAGAGCGCTTTGGTTGAAATCTTGGTCGGCTGATGCGTCTTCCAAGAACAAGCTACTTAACATTCCTTTCAAGGGGAAAACGCTGTTTGGCCCTGACTTGAAAGAGATTATCTCGGATATCACTGGGGGTAAGGGCCACGCCCTTCCTCAGGATCGGCCTTTCAAGGCAAAAAATAAACCTAATTTTCGTCCCTTTCGTAGAAACGGACCAGCCCAAAGTGCTACGTCCTCTAAGCAAGAGGGTAATACTTCTCAAGCCAAGCCAGCTTGGAGACCAATGCAAGGCTGGAACAAGGGAAAGCAGGCCAAGAAGCCTGCCACTGCTACCAAGACAGCATGAAATGTTGGCCCCCGATCCGGGACCGGATCTGGTGGGGGGCAGACTCTCTCTCTTCGCTCAGGCTTGGGCAAGAGATGTTCTGGATCCTTGGGCGCTAGAAATAGTCTCCCAAGGTTATCTTCTGGAATTCAAGGGACTTCCCCCAAGGGGGAGGTTCCACAGGTCTCAGTTGTCTTCAGACCACATAAAAAGACAGGCATTCTTACATTGTGTAGAAGACCTGTTAAAAATGGGAGTGATTCATCCCGTTCCATTAAGAGAACAAGGGATGGGGTTCTACTCCAATCTGTTTATAGTTCCCAAAAAGGAGGGAACGTTCAGACCAATCTTAGATCTCAAGATCTTAAACAAGTTTCTCAAGGTTCCATCGTTCAAGATGGAAACCATTCGAACTATTCTTCCTTCCATCCAGGAAGGTCAATTCATGACCACGGTGGATTTAAAGGATGCGTATCTACATATTCCTATCCACAAGGAACATCATCGATTCCTGAGGTTCGCATTCCTGGACAAACATTACCAGTTCGTGGCGCTTCCTTTCGGATTAGCCACTGCTCCAAGGATTTTCACAAAGGTACTAGGGTCCCTTCTAGCTGTGCTAAGACCAAGGGGCATTGCTGTAGTACCTTACTTGGACGACATTCTGATTCAAGCGTCGTCCCTTCCTCAAGCAAAGGCTCACACGGACATTGTCCTGGCCTTTCTCAGATCTCACGGATGGAAAGTGAACGTGGAAAAGAGTTCTCTATCTCCGTCAACAAGGGTTCCCTTCTTGGGAACAATAATAGACTCCTTAGAAATGAGGATTTTTCTGACAGAGGCCAGAAAAACAAAACTTCTAGACTCTTGTCGGATACTTCATTCCGTTCCTCTTCCTTCCATAGCTCAGTGCATGGAAGTGATCGGGTTGATGGTAGCGGCAATGGACATAGTTCCTTTTGCACGCATTCATCTAAGACCATTACAACTGTGCATGCTCAGTCAGTGGAATGGGGACTATACAGACTTGTCTCCGAAGATACAAGTAAATCAGAGGACCAGAGACTCACTCCGTTGGTGGCTGTCCCTGGACAACCTGTCACGAGGGATGACATTCCGCAGACCAGAGTGGGTCATTGTCACGACCGACGCCAGTCTGATGGGCTGGGGCGCGGTCTGGGGATCCCTGAAAGCTCAGGGTCTTTGGTCTCGGGAAGAATCTCTTCTACCGATAAATATTCTGGAACTGAGAGCGATATTCAATGCTCTCAAGGCTTGGCCTCAGCTAGCGAGGGCCAAGTTCATACGGTTTCAATCAGACAACATGACAACTGTTGCGTACATCAACCATCAGGGGGGAACAAGGAGTTCCCTGGCGATGGAAGAAGTGACCAAAATCATTCTATGGGCGGAGTCTCACTCCTGCCACCTGTCTGCTATCCACATCCCAGGAGTGGAAAATTGGGAAGCGGATTTTCTGAGTCGTCAGACATTGCATCCGGGGGAGTGGGAACTCCATCCGGAAATCTTTGCCCAAGTCACTCAGCTGTGGGGCATTCCAGACATGGATCTGATGGCCTCTCGTCAGAACTTCAAAGTTCCTTGCTACGGGTCCAGATCCAGGGATCCCAAGGCGGCTCTAGTGGATGCACTAGTAGCACCTTGGACCTTCAAACTAGCTTATGTGTTCCCGCCGTTTCCTCTCATCCCCAGGCTGGTAGCCAGGATCAATCAGGAGAGGGCGTCGGTGATCTTGATAGCTCCTGCGTGGCCACGCAGGACTTGGTATGCAGATCTGGTGAATATGTCATCGGCTCCTCCTTGGAAGCTACCTTTGAGACGAGACCTTCTTGTTCAGGGTCCGTTCGAACATCCGAATCTGGTTTCACTCCAGCTGACTGCTTGGAGATTGAACGCTTGATCTTATTGAAGCGAGGATTCTCAGATTCGGTTATCGATACTCTTGTTCAGGCCAGAAAGCCTGTAACTAGAAAGATTTACCACAAAATTTGGAAAAAATATATCTGTTGGTGTGAATCTAAAGGATTCCCTTGGGACAAGGTTAAGATTCCTAGGATTCTATCCTTCCTTCAAGAAGGATTGGAAAAAGGATTATCTGCAAGTTCCCTGAAGGGACAGATTTCTGCCTTGTCTGTGTTACTTCACAAAAAGCTGGCCGCTGTGCCAGATGTTCAAGCCTTTGTTCAGGCTCTGGTTAGAATTAAGCCTGTTTACAAACCTTTGACTCCTCCTTGGAGTCTCAATTTAGTTCTTTCAGTTCTTCAGGGGGTTCCGTTTGAACCCTTGCATTCCGTTGATATTAAGTTATTATCTTGGAAAGTTTTGTTTCTAGTTGCAATTTCTTCTGCTAGAAGAGTTTCAGAATTATCTGCTCTGCAGTGTTCTCCTCCTTATCTGGTGTTCCATGCAGATAAGGTGGTTTTACGTACTAAACCTGGTTTTCTTCCAAAAGTTGTTTCTAACAAAAACATTAACCAGGAGATTATCGTACCTTCTCTGTGTCCGAAACCAGTTTCAAAGAAGGAACGTTTGTTGCACAATTTGGATGTTGTTCGCGCTCTAAAATTCTATTTAGATGCTACAAAGGATTTTAGACAAACATCTTCCTTGTTTGTTGTTTATTCCGGTAAAAGGAGAGGTCAAAAAGCAACTTCTACCTCTCTCTCTTTTTGGATTAAAAGCATCATCAGATTGGCTTACGAGACTGCCGGACGGCAGCCTCCCGAAAGAATCACAGCTCATTCCACTAGGGCTGTGGCTTCCACATGGGCCTTCAAGAACGAGGCTTCTGTTGATCAGATATGTAGGGCAGCGACTTGGTCTTCACTGCACACTTTTACCAAATTTTACAAGTTTGATACTTTTGCTTCTTCTGAGGCTATTTTTGGGAGAAAGGTTTTGCAAGCCGTGGTGCCTTCCATTTAGGTGACCTGATTTGCTCCCTCCCTTCATCCGTGTCCTAAAGCTTTGGTATTGGTTCCCACAAGTAAGGATGACGCCGTGGACCGGACACACCTATGTTGGAGAAAACAGAATTTATGTTTACCTGATAAATTACTTTCTCCAACGGTGTGTCCGGTCCACGGCCCGCCCTGGTTTTTTTAATCAGGTCTGATACTTTATTTTCTTTAACTACAGTCACCACGGTACCATATGGTTTCTCCTATGCAAATATTCCTCCTTAACGTCGGTCGAATGACTGGGGTAGGCGGAGCCTAGGAGGGATCATGTGACCAGCTTTGCTGGGCTCTTTGCCATTTCCTGTTGGGGAAGAGAATATCCCACAAGTAAGGATGACGCCGTGGACCGGACACACCGTTGGAGAAAGTAATTTATCAGGTAAACATAAATTCTGTTTTTGAAATGTAACTGGAAAGAAAATTTAAACTATAATAATGTACCAAATCTTTACTCTTTGGTAAGGAAAAGTACACAAAACAAGAAGGATGCAACAGGAAAATGCTTTAATGCAATAAAATAGTTTGTTATTCCAATCATGCTGGCTGGTAACTGTGTTTAACCCCCGCAACGGTTTTAACAGACTTGTAATGTCCACTCACACGCTCTAGTGCATTGCTGCTCCTAAAAATGACAAAAGCTCTGCGCCAGGTATACTGTTTATCATGTTTGTGGGGTTAATATTACCTGTACATAGTCCCTATCTAGTGTATGTGCAATAATAATACCTTAGAGTATTTTATTGTTACTTTACTTTAGCCATTTTATTGTCAAGTGTTTACTACTCATTTCATGAAGATGTTTCCCTAGTGGGACTGGTTTAAACTGTGTTGTCAGTTGTCTGAACGGAGCGTGGACATGAAATCAGTTCAGATAGACTTTCTTTAAATTTACCTTTCTCCTGTTCTCCTGAATTTAATTTGTTGTAAGTGGTCCATAATTGCATAGTGAGGTAGGCTCAAGAGAGTGCAAGTCTTGCACACTATAAGGCAGCAGTGTGTTTAGTAATATTTTATAAGCAGCCTGTAGAGGGAGTTTGAGTCCAGTAGTTTCCGAGACATTGGTAAACTGTTAGTGCTTTATAGGTAAATGCACTATTTAAAGGGACATAAAACAAGCTGGGATAGAGACAAAATATAATATGTACTTTAATTACTTTACCTGCAAATTTATTCTGCAGTGCCTCACCATTAACCCTTTCTTTTTAGTTTCTTAATTGTAAATGTCTAACTCCCCCCACACATTTCCTTATATGGCTGTATCTATATCTATTGTTGTTTTGGTAGAATGCAAAAGTGAATAGGGATTATTTGTTAGAGCATGCCTAGAAGCTGTGAACTAAGTTGAAATACAATGCCTGTGTCTAAACACTGATAAGAGGGGTGGAATTGGCTGCCCCAGGCAGCTTAGCTATGTAATTCATTTTGCTTATTTTTGAAAATTATTTTAAAATACTCACCAGCAATTTTTAAACATTTTTTTTTAAGCAAACTATTTTAATTAATTAGCCCTTTTAGGATATGCACAGATCTCAACCTATTTTATGTCCCTTTAATAAAAAATACTGTTTGAACATGAACTAATAGGAAACACCCAACACTGTCTGTCAGTAGTAATAGGTAACTGCAGATCTTTTGGTATTTCCTGCTGTTACATAGCAATGCCTGCTTCAGCCTCCCTCTACAGGTTGCTTGTATAAATGTTGGAGGATCTGTCACTCTAAATTTCAGGATGTGTGAAGCCCTAATGCAAATGACATTTTTATGTGTTTTGCAGCACGATTTTCCAGCGAGTGATAACAGCTCAGAAAACAGCTATGATTCAGATACTGATAATGCAGAAAGGACACACAAAGAATTTGAGTACAGGGATTATGACTCACAGTTTCCTCAGGTATGTTTTCATTTGATAATTAACCAATAATCTCCTTGTTCATAGTCTTAAATAGCCACCTAACATGCCACTGATGATATGATGTAACCTAATTAAAGCAATTGTCAATCTTAGCATTTTTTTAAATGCTAGCTATTATCTAAAGAATAAATGTAAGGCACCTTCATTCATGGTTTTTAAGTGAATGTGAATATGCCATAAATGGCTTCCCATGGCAAAGCAATTTTTTTTTATTTTTTAAATGAGGTGATGTTTCCACCTTTTTTTTTTTTTTTTTTTTTTTTTTTTTTTATATTTAAATGTTTTTATTGAGGATAAGTAATACATTTTTAACAATCATAGGTTGCAAATTACAGTCATCAAAGTACATATACATTGCATTTTAAGAAAATAAGATGCACCTGAGATAGATCAACTTTTCTCCTCATTTTCTCCCCTTGTATTAACTTAATAGATCACTCTTGGATCCTGGGTATGTCAACAATACTTTGTAGGGGATTTAAAAATAACCAACCAAAACAATAAAAGAAAATGCATCTCTAAGAATATATTGCTGTAAAGACATTCTTGTCTCCAATTAACAAAATGAAAGATGCATGAACCTGAATTGGGAACTCCTTTATGATATAGATAACAAACACAACTGAGATTAAATTCATGTCCTAGATATTGGATATCAGTAGAGATAAATATCCAAATATACTTCTTTTGCCGCTGAGATGGTTTTTAGTGTCAGCATAATTTTAAAGTAGCACATTACATTGCATTACTCCGCTGTCTAAGCGCTCTATAGGGCTGTGTGTTAGGTGATATTCTCATTATGCTATATATCAGTAGATTATCTTAAATATATGGGGTAGAGAGATAATTAAACATTTTATTACTTGTGGACAGTGCAACCCGCTAAATCCAGACGTCCCCATTTAAATTATATATAGTAGAATGTCTCCCCAGGGGCCCCCCCTAAACCCCCAGAAAACATACAAATGTGATTAAGGACATTATAGAGACAGCGAAACCCACTGTGTGATTTTGGAAATAAACATATATACAGTGCGCTATTCACATTATAAGCGTAAAAAAAAAAGTAAAACATTGAAACTGGAACCTTCTTAGTCAAAACCTCTTGTAGTCCACTTTAACCCCCCACCTCGGCTCCGGCCGTAAGCCTCAGGGAGCAGGTCGGGTAGATAATAAAGTTATACTTCAAAGGTATCACTCCGGTATAACAATATATGTAACTATGCTGAATTGCGTTCTATCACTAAAAATGTGCCATAGTAAAATGAAACATACGTGCAACCTCTACATGAACAGTTCAGTAACATTCGTATCTCTCCCACAGCCCGTAGTAAGCTGTGTGCGCCATATGGGAATTTAAGTACCAGTTCCTGGTTCCAGCACACAGTCCTCAGAAGAAAAAGTAATCTCGCTGTCCAAGTCTTGATCGCCCAGGCCATAGATGTAGCGTCGGTTTGAGTAGGATATTATAGGGTTAACACCCGCTTCCATTTTTTCAAGTTGGAGCATTTCAGCGGCGTCCCGCTGATTAGACAGGAGCCCTGCGTTCTTAGATTTGGGAGGGCACTCCGGAGTAAAGATCATCTTGAAGCATACGGCTACTCGGGGTTCTGCCCTGGGCCCCCGCAACTGCTTAGCCTTTATCAAGATCCCATCCAGCGCCTGAAGTTTTGGGGCTATAACGCCTGCTATTTGCTCTGCTGCAGGTACGTTGTTGATTGCTGGGGTTGCAGGCAGCTTTTTAGCTGGATTGTCAGCATCTCCAACCTGCCACGAGCTATCCTCTTTATAGGCTCCTGCCATGCGGCTTGTCAGTTGTGATGAGAAGAGCGTTAGTCTCTTTGTACGTATAGGTAATAGTGAAGGTCCAACAGATTCAGATACGTCCTGGGTATGATTTATATTGGTAGTGGTAATAGATTGATTGAGCTGTTGCTGCTTATGATAAGCCTGCGTAAAGAAGTCCCATGGGGCCCTTGCAAGCAGGGTTTGAAAGCAGCGTTCTAGTCTCTCCATACTATGGTCAAAACGTGCTTGCAGGCCTGTCTCCTGTATGGCGGCCATTTTTACCCCGTAAGGATTAAAAAGAAACAAAGATATTTTCTTTTCTTCCGGCGCTTTTTTGCTGGTATAGCGCTCCAGAAAGTTGTGTAAATCAGGCAGATTTTTGGAGTCCCAATCCAGGCAAAAACCCTCAATACCTCGAGGGGGGTAGCGCTGCCTATATATGAGCCGCCGCTCTAGGCCTTTTACGTCCAATGCCGAGCTCAAACTTCATAAATTACAGCGCAAATTCCACCAAGATTCAACTGCTGACATGTAGGTTTGCTCATGTACACGTATGGTTGTAATTTAGCTGCAAAGTCTTTTTTTACCGGCGGGTATCAAATTTTCCGTGAGAGCACAGGGAAAGTGCGACTGTATGTAGTCGCTGTTCGGACACGCCCCCGATGTTTCCACCTTTTATCCCATAAATCTGCTAGCCATATGGAACTGTAGTGATATATGTCGAAAATTCTCCAGCCTATTAGGTGTTTTACCTAGCTTTAGAATGACAGTTATGTGTGCTTCCAACATAGAGTGAGGAAGTATCCCCTTATCAGCTAAGTTATTGAACATGTGAGGGATCAATTTTGGGGCATAGATCTTATAATATTTGGTGCTTAGCTCCTCTGGGCCTGGACTCTTCCCATTAGGTAGGGTTTAAAAAAATAAATAAATTGTATTGAGGTTTAAAGCAAGGTATACTCGCAAAACGTTACAATAGAATTCAAGTACATTTCAAGATCAAATGCATACAGAAAAATGTTATAAAACGATTCTAGTATACAGTAGTAAAATAGCATGTGAATCTAAATCATTAGCTCAAATAGTTATATGGTATGATGGAACAAAAAGTTAGCTATAGAGCCAAACCATACCCTGAGTGCCAAGTTAGACTGCTCTGCTATCGTAGCCACATGGCATAGAAAATAACAATCTGAGGGAGAGGTTTGCTAATAGGTATTAAGGGAGAGCTCACTCTTATTATATTTCTAATAATGTAGATCAATTTTTAACAGAAATGAAAATTCTATAAGGAATAACAGCTTAGGATCTTATACTAACATTCAACAGCAACTTTAATATATTTTAAAACTCGCTAGTAGTCCATAAAGTCCACGCATTACAATTTGTCATGTCTTTGAATCATCATTTAAGAGAAGAGCTAACATAATCAATGTCACTGTATTTAGGGATATATATATATATATATATTAGGGCTGCACGATTAATCGCGGATGCGGTTTTAAACCACGATTAATCGCTGCGGTTTTAAAACTGCGAGAGTACGCAATTTAAAAAAAAAATAAAATCCTCAGATTGTCCTGAAAAAGGAGGCGGAGAGGGAGGATGAGTGGCAGACCTGAGAATGCCAGCGAAACGGCCATTTTGGAAGAGATTGAAGAGTGTGTGGGAGTCATCTGGGAGTAGTGTGGGGGTGGTCAAGCAGTGGTGTGGCGGTGGGACAGCTCAAAGTTGTGAGCAATAAAGTGAGTATTGTACAAATACTTTATAGTGCCTTATTGACTTGAAGATAGAAGCACAGTAATTTATTCAAACAGACACACTACAAAAGTCTCTTTGCAGCTCATACCAGAAACCCATTATTGTAGTACATATACCATATCACAGAGCTATTGAGGGTTATTAGCACTTATTCTATATCACAAAGCTGTGGATGGTTAAAAGCAGTTATTCCATATCACAGAGCTGTTTATGCCGCATCTATTTAGGTTTAGAAGCATGTATGCCAAATCACAGATGAAATGTATTAATAATGAACATACTACAAGAAATGATATCAGCATAGTTAATTTGTATAGCAGCAGAAAATTAAGACCTATCAAGTACTCTTTCCTCAGGTCTTTTTGCCTTCATAATGACGTGTGAAAGTCATTGTGATGGGAACATAATACAAGATACTTTATTTTAACCTACCCCAATTTTACACTTATAGCTGGGCAGCAGATTAAAGTCACTAAGCAATGAAAAATCCTTTATTAATCTCTGCTTCCTAGACTGCAGCATGGCTCCAAGTGATCATATAAGAATAATGTCCTCTGCCGCCATCTTATGTCCCGAGTCATGCAACATCACCAGGGTCTTTGAGGAAAGAAAAACTGAGGAACATATATCGATGCAAGAATCAGGATTATGGCTGGGGACATCCCAACAAGATCCTTTGCTCTGCAGATGAATCTCTAGACAATTGAGAATGATTTCTACTATGACATCGTGATGGCACCTGCCAGATTAACATTTGCCAGAGACAGCTCAGGCCCAGGAGATCGAATGTATCCTCATTTTTGTAGAGCTTGCAATCTAGCATCGGAACAGTTGGCGGCTCCTGTGATGCTGACCCCTTCTCTCTCAACAGCGGGGTATATAGAAGCTGCTGAGGCCCCAAAGAGCAGTTTCCTCCCAGTCGTGTAGGACTAAGGCCCCCCAGGTGATCCTCAGCAAAGGAATCAGAAGAGGAGTAACTAAATGTGTCCTCATAAAGGCAGCTTTGGTGGGCAGCTTCTAATAAGCCACCTATTGCATTTAAAATATAGACATCCATCACCCAATTTTATACAAGCGTTCGCTGGAAACAAGTGATAAAAAAAATTAGATTCAGCTCACATGTAGCACTGTACTATAGCAGAGACCGGAATGTTCTCTTTTGGGGGGTTATTAGAGGCGCAGCCTAAGCCTATGGAATACTAGGACTGGCAAAAATCGCAAAGCTATTGGTAGTAGGCAGAAGAACAGCTTCATCTGATTCAGATTCAGTACAGCTTAAGGTTGGATGGTAGCATAAACAGATGATTTTATAAAGATATATCCGGAAAGCTGGAGAAGCACACAATATTGCGAACATGGCTGCCATCCAGATTTTTTTTTCTCAGCAGTTATAAAGTACTCAGCAATTTCTCAGTTTCGTGCTACCCCTCGGCCTCTAATATTATATAGGCTAGCATAAAAAGAAAGAGTCTGCTGATTCTGAGCTACCTGAATATAGTCTGCCGTGCTTATCTTTGATGGTGTTTACAAAAGATTAGCTAGCGCTGCCGGCGCCTAAGTGCCCTAGCTAGCAATTTACCAGCTTTGTCTTCTCCCTCGTAATACCTTTGTCTAAGAAAAATAGATTTACTTTGATACTCTTCCTTTATAGGTTTTAAGATCTTTAATAATAAAAGATATTTCAACTTGCGCATCATTCAGATTCTTTTTATGGTGTTCTAGCTGCAAAATAGCACTCAACATGTTATTGTATTGCATTTACTAGTTTAGATTTCTGCTTAATGAGTTCTTGCCCTAAGAACATATTTATGCTTCTCCCATATAGTAGTCAGTGGTAAATTATCATGAGTATTAAACGTAAAATACAGTATAGTCAATGTTAGTTGGTTGTAATGTTCTCCATATATCATGTAGAATTAAGTTTAGTTGTTTTGAATTAATAAGTATTATTATATAGCTAAGAACACTTGTAGACCCCCCCCCCCCCCATTTTTGTAGTTTTTGGTTTAGTGGCATGTTGAAGTCAATCCCCTAAAACAGCATTGTTTTTGAGTGTTCTAGAATTTTGTTCAATATGTCTTTGAAAAAAAAGATGTTGGCTAACATTACAGGAATACATATTAGCTAAAGTTATCGGCCTCCCATAAAGAAGACCAGTGATTAAAAGGAATCTGCCTTCCGTATCTCTTTCAATGGCTGGCAGTATCTCTTTAAATGCACTGCGTTGTGTATTAAAATTCCAACTCCATTGAGCTTATGGGGGCCTGAAGCAATGTTTCCTACACAAATATTGGGTCAAATTACAAGTGGAGCCCAAAAAAAACTGGTGTTAGTACAAAAGACGGTCGTATATATGGAGACGAAGGCGAGACGCCTATATTCTATAATATTGCAATATAAGAAGCAAGTTACAAATTGACACTGTTAACCTCAAAACAAAACTACAATTGTAATTTCAAAGTATATAGATATTACCTGCTTGAAATAAAATTGAGCACAAATAACACAGGGGTGATAACCCTGGTATGTCCTTAATTTAAGTCCGCTAAAAATCTTCAGAAATAACTTAAAGGGACAGTAAAGTCCAAATTAATCTTTTATGATTCAGATGTCATGTAATTTTACTCAACTGTTCAATTTACTTTTATTATCAAATTTATTATAAGATTTGCTTTGTTCTTTTGGTAAATCGAGGTAAGCACATAAGCTGATTTCTAAGACCTTGCAGAGGCCGCCTCTTATCTCACTGTCTGGCTGTAAAAAGCTAATACATGTGTGCCATATAGATAACATTGTGCTCACTCCTGTGGAGTTGTTCAGTAGTCTACAGACTTGCATTTCAGGCAATTAGTGTTAACATTACTGAGTTAAGGGGGCATTCTGCAGAGGCTTAGATACAAGGTAATCATAGAGGTAAAAAGTATATTAATATAAGTGTTGGTTATGCAACACTTATATTAAAGGGATTATCTTTTTAGCAATAACAATTTTTTGTGTAGACTGTCCCTTTAATATGTAAAACCACACTAATAACCATAGATGGCCCAATCTAAGGTACCTTGGGTAGATATAATAATGGTTGGGGAGAGAGAGAGAAAAAAGAGGGAAAGGAAAAAGGACTGGTGAAATGACAAATAGAAAATTAGAGGGGGGGTGTGAAACTCAAGACAGCCATGGTTTACAGAGCTGAGGCTTTGTAAGGAAGAACAAAATGGGGGAAACCCTAAACAATAGCTAAGAATAACCACCTGTTTTTGGATTTATCAGTATACCAGAGATGCTTTAACATTGTACGGTCACAAAACAGTATACAAAGATTTATAAACATCATTATACAAGCTAAGGTTAGAAAAAATAAAAAAAGTAAAAATACAGAAAACAATAAACACAACTATCCAAAATAAAAAATTTAAAACCTAAACTAATACCCCTATAAAAATAAAATTTCCCCCCAAAAATAAAAATCTAATACTAAACTACCAATAGTCCTTAAAAGGGCCTTTTTTATGACACGATGAGTCCATGGATCATCTTAATTACTAATGGGATATTCACCTCCTGGTCAGCAGGAGGAGGCAAAGAGCACCACAGCAGAGCTGTTAAATAGCTCCTCCCTTCCCTCCCACTCCAGTCATTCTCTTTGCCTACGTTAGTGATAGGAAGAGGTAAAGTGAGGTGTTAGATTAGATTCTTCAATCAAGAGTGTATTATTTTTAAAGTAGTGCCAGAGAGTGCTGCTATGTCCTAGGGTATAGCCGTAGTCCATATCAGTCTCTACAGTAGAGTTTTGGTGGTGGCTTTAGAGCAATGGGAACTTGTGGGGCATAATTCTCACTGCGCCTTCCATGTAATTTTTGCTGCCCTTGCCAAGAAAATCTGAGGGTTATTACTCAGAACTTTCATTTTAAATTACAGGTCCATGTGAGGGAGAGGAACTCGCAAACCTGGGAACTGTCTTACTGTCCGGCAGGAGATAATGAGGTAAGTGCTAACTTTATTCTGGGGGTTGAAAAGGCTCAGAAGAAAGTTTGGACACTTCATCTTTATTATACCTCATTGGATTTGACCTCTTTATCAGAGGGTTATAGATAGATAGATTCCCCCAGATGCTTAGGGGACACTTTGGGACAGTTTAAACACAGAACTGGGGCTGTATGGGACATGTGCTCTAATTTCCCGGCGGTTTCATGATAGCCGACCGGGAGATCCCCTATTGGCAAGTCTGATGCGTGTTCTAAGACGGGCTCAGTGTGAGGAGTTTTGCTTAGTAAAAATATTTGAATGGGACTTGTTCTCATCCCCCGGCGGTTTATTAATAGCCGACCGGGAGTTCTCCCATTAACATATCTGATGAGCTATACACAGACGAGCTCAGGGTGAGGTGTTGAAGGGGACTGTGTTCTAATCTCCTGGCGGTTTAATAGTAGCCGACCGGGAGATCTCCTATTACCATATCTGATGAGCTATAAGAAGACAAGCTCAGGGTTCATATTGATATCAGTGTCAGGTGTTTGACATTTATTCTCTCGGACTAGCAGCTGTGAAGCTAGAAGCTGATCAGTCCGTTATTGCGCTCCCGACAGTTCCACTTTGTCAGAATAAAAAGATCAATGGCGACCGGGAGATTATGTTACCGCCCACGATGGGCGGAGTTAGGTGTTGCACCAATTTAGTTGCGCAACACTTTGTCGGTTTCTTTCCGAGTATCGGAAGGGATAGAGGAGAGTGTTTACTCTTAAATAGAGATAGTAACGGACCGGACAGTGTTTCAAAGGTTTTAGTCCGGAATATTTAATGTGCATAGGGCTGGCAGGCACTTCAGCTAGGTTAGCTGAGGAGTACTGTGTTTTTATTAACCATGCTTGCACGCTCAATTTAGAAGTCACTTGTTAAAGATTTAAAGCGACAGTAACATAAATAAAGAAGTTTCTCTTTAAAAGTTAGAGACAGTAACGTTTTTTTCTGGCTTGTTTTTTCTTGGATTATTCACCCATATGTGTGCAGGGTGTTCTAAGAAATGCTACAAAGTATCTCCTTAAGTTTTGATATGAATGGAGAGATCCTTTCTATAAGAATAAAAAAATAAAAAAAAAACACATTTTTTTCTCCAAAAGTGCAAAGTATTTTATAAGCCACACATGCAGTACCCTGCGCCTCTTCACTAACTCCACCTGGGGTTATTTGTCAAAACATTGCTTCCTAAAATCATTAAAGGGACCCTTAACGCCTGACTTCTAATAATCCCAAAAACCTACTTTTTCTTATTAAAAAAAAAAATAAAGTAATCACTGCTGCCTATTTTATCTGTTCCTCTTAGCCCAAACTTTTGAAGGAGATTGTTTTAAAATACAGTGTTGAGGCAGTGCTTGATTTCCTATGTAAGCTGCCATATTGTAGCGTGCGTTACAGGGCTCAGTAGTCACATGGTCATGATGCAGTAATGTGATAAACACACCATATTATCTATGCATACACAGTACTTAGAGGAAGGAATCACTTCTCTCCCTGCAGCGTGTGAGCTGCAGTGTCTGAAAAGTTATTTCTCAGTGAGGATTTAAATGTATTTAATTCCCAGTTAATGTATATAAAACATGTTATGCAGAAATTTAAATAAAATACTTATAACTACTGTGTTTATGTTTTTAACTCCCCCCCCCCCCCCCACACACAGGCTTTTTTTCTCTCCTCAAACTGTCCGTAAACTTTTATGCTCCGTAAGTACCAAGCAGAGCCGGTTTCTGTGTTATTATAGTAACTACTGACTGCTCTGGGAGGGAGGGGGAGAAGGAGGAGGAAGCTCCCACGGACGGCACGCTGCATATCATTTGTTCAAAAGACTTCTTCTTTTCATGACCTCTCCTCCTGAATGTAAATCACTAAGGACTGACACCCAGCATAAGACGTTTAGCAAGGATCATATGCATTATCTAGCAGTCACTGCTAGATAATGCATACGATCCTTGCTAAACGTCTTATGCTGGGTGTCAGTCCTTAGGTCATGAAAAGAAGTCTTTTGAACAAATGATATGCAGCGTGCTGTCCGTAGGAGCTTCCTTCTCCCTCTCCCCCTCCCTCCCAGTGCAGTCAGTAGTTACTATAATAACACAGAAACCGGCTCTGCTTAGTGCTTACTGAGCATAAAACTTTACGGACAGAGTTTGAGGAGAGAAAAAAACCTGTGTGTGTGTGGGGAGTTAAAAACATAAACACAGTAGTTGTATTTTATTTAAATTTCTGCATGACATGTTTTATATACATTAACTGGGAAATGAAATATATTTCTCTTGTTAAGTGTATCCAGTCCACGGATCATCCATTACTTGTGGGATATTCTCCTTCCCAACAGGAAGTTGCAAGAGGATCACCCACAGCAGATCTGCTATATAGCTCCTTCCCTCACTGCCATATCCAGTCATTCTCTTGCAACTCTCAACAAAGACGGAGGTAGTAAGAGGAGAGTGGTGTATTATAGTTAGTTTTTTAACTTCAATCAAAAGTTTATTTTTAAATGGTACCGGAGTGTACTGTTTTATCCCAGGCAGTATTAGAAGAAGAATCTGCCTGTGATTTCTATGATCTTAGCAGAAGCAACTAAGATCCACTGCCGTTCTCACATATTCTGAGGAGTGAGGTAACTTCAGAGGGGGAATGGCGTGCAGGTTTTCCTGCAATAAGGTATGTGCAGTTAACATATTTCTAGGGATGGAATTTGATAGAAAAATGCTGCTGATACCGGATTAATGTAAGTTAAGCCTAAATGTAGTGATTTAATAGCGACTGGTATCAGGCTTATTAACAGAGATACATACTCTTATAAAAATGTAATATAAAACGTTTGCTGGTATGTTAATCATTTTTATATATGTTTGGTGACAAAACTTATTGGGGCCTAGTTTTTTTTCCACATGGCTGGCTTGATTTTTGCCTAGAAACAGTTTCCTGAGGCTTTCCACTGTTGTAATATGAGTGGGAGGGGCCTATTTTAGCGCTTTTCTGCGCAGCTAGAATTACAGACAGAGACACTCAGCTTCCTTCTGCATGATACAGGACATCTCTGAAGGGCTCAAAAGGCTTCAAAAGTCGTGTTTGAGGAGGGTAACAACCACAGTAGACCTGTGGCAGTTGTTGTGACTGTGTTTAAAAATGTTTTTGTCGGGGGGCGTGTCCGAGCTGTGTTCTGGATAGGACACATTTTCTGTGGGCTCCAGAGGAATCTTTAATAATCCGCCGGTTATTATCTTTAAACAGCAAGAATAGAACATATCATCTAAACACCCCACAGTACTGGCTATTGTGGCACTATACTTTCCTATTTTTAGCTGTTTTCATGACACTGGAGGTCCAGATCGGAGTTCAAGGGCCTATGGCGGCGGCCTACTTTTCCTAGGCAATCACCTCCCCCCCGGTAGAGCCGGGTGATCAGTGCTGTCAGAGTAACCTGACTTACTGAGTCTCTACGACCCATCATCATCAAACAGCTCTAACGGATCAGAGGGCTGAACCTGATTAACAGCGGGGAAAAAGTTAAAACTTGTTTATAAAATATTTGCAACAAGCAGAGGATGTCCAGCATGGCGGAGGAACTTATGGCAAGATTAACTGCACGCATGTTAAAGCTGATAGATGGAGCTCCATATGAATATTTAATGCAGCGCTTGGAGGTAGAGCAGGAGAGTAAGATACCCACTACTGTTCATTTACCGGGACAAATCCAGACAGGCTCAATTATAACTGACCTCTCTCCTACTACACAGGAGCTGTACGGAGCGGTACAAGCACAGAAGGCAGACACACTTCTCGCAGCACATAGGGGTAAAACACAGCTCACACACCAGCAGACCTACACACCAAGCAAGAATTATAAAGAGCAGCACAAAGAGGAGTTTTGTCAAGTGGAACTACCCCTGATGATTACAGATCCCCAGGAACCTCAAAGCCAGATCACTAGTATCGCAGCACAAATAGCAGCAGAGAAGGGCACAGCAGCGTGGTCTCAGCATAAAGTAGATACCGGGTCAGGTTTCACTAAAGTGGGGATTTCAAAGATAGCACCCAAGACTGGACCATTATATGGAACTCATCACAAAGTAAGAGACACAGCACCAACCTTAAAAGATCACGGCTACATGTGGGCTCACTCTTCTAAGATACTCGGTAGCAGGCTTAGAGCACCAGAGACATTGTCCAGTTTAACAGGTCCTTTAGCTCTAATAGCCACACGAAACACTATTGGGAACTTTATCTCTCTGATCAAGTTGAACTGGCTTGGTAGTCACTGCATAAAAACTCATACCTCTATCGCCTACTATGGCCAGCTGGACACAGGGGGTTAACTGGAGGTAAAGTGCTCCCATCATCCAGCACAGTTGCTGCTTATGGCAGCTGCCTGTCAGAATGATTTTGTGGCAAAGTATTCAAAATATGTTGTTAGGTTTGGGATGTTTATGTTAAATTACGAGAAGCTTTAATAGTTCCACACTGTTCCTAGTTTAACCTTGTTTATCTGTTGTGTTATGAACATCGAGTTTGTAAGCTTTATTTGATGTATAGCAATATTAGCTTGAGATCCTGATCAGCTTGGTACATTAACTTGTTTTTAACATACCCTGAGCAGACAGAGCCAGTGCACATCGTAACATAACAGAAATTGCTTGCTTTCAATGTGAAATATATTTTATCCTCAGACCACTAGATGGCAGCATATTCATATCAGATTAATTTGGTCATACAACAATGCAATCAGAGCGACAAGACTAGCCTCCTTCCATCCTCATACTCACATTATCACCTCTATACCTACTGCATCACAACTTACTTTACACTGCAGGTAATCTTTTTATTTATTAGCACATCTCAGAACACTGCCATCTGATCCTGTTTTGGTTTTTAACATACCTGTATTATAGCATTTGGATTGTATAGTAGTTTGTTTTTTTGTTTGTTTCCCCATGATTATATAACCCCTATATCGTTTCTCACATAATCCAAGGACCCAAGAGAGGTCTATTTGTTGAA
Source organism: Bombina bombina (assembly GCF_027579735.1). Taxonomy (NCBI): domain Eukaryota; kingdom Metazoa; phylum Chordata; class Amphibia; order Anura; family Bombinatoridae; genus Bombina; species Bombina bombina. The sequence continues at coordinate 958,627,232 of NC_069502.1, read as the reverse complement.
GGGGCAGAAATGAGGATATTTATCATATGTTTTAAACTAAAAGGAAAATCTATTTGAATGTATCTAAGTTATGTTACTGTGTAGGTTTTATCTTTGTTCTTAGTTTCATGTGCCTGTGAGTTTATCCATCTCTTGACTTGGAAAATCTGAAAATGTAACACTTGCAGGTGTAGCCTACACAGAATTATTTGTATTAATTTATATTATGATTCCTCAATAAAAAATGATTATTAAAAAGTGAAAAAAAAAAAAAAAAAAAAAAAAAAAAATGTTTTTGTCATTTATTATTCTGTTTTTGGTATTAAGGGGTTAATCATCCATTTGCAAGTGGATGCAATGCTCTGCTGACTTGTTACATACACTGTAAAAATTTTGTTAGTGTAACTGCCTTTTTTCACTGTTATTTCAAATTTTGTCAATTTGTTTCTCTTAAAGGCACAGTAACGTTTTTTATATTGCTTGTTAACTTGGTTTAAAGTGTTTTCCAAGCTTGCTAGTCTCATTGCTAGTCTGTACAAACATGTCTGCAACAGAGGATACTTGTTCATTATGTTTAAAAGCCATGGTGGAGCCCCATAGGAGAATGTGTACTAAATGTATTGATTTCACCTTAAACAGTAAAGATCAGTCTTTATCTATAAAAGAATTGTCACCAGAGGGGTCTGTCGAGGGGGAAGTTATGCTGACTAACTCTCCCCACGTGTCGGACCCTTCGCCTCCCGCTCAAGGGACGCACGCTAATATGGCGCCAAGTACATCAGGGACGCCCATAGCGATTACTTTGCAGGACATGGCTGCAATCATGAATAATACCCTGTCAGAGGTATTATCCAGATTGCCTGAATTGAGAGGCAAGCGCGATAGCTCTGGGGTTAGACGAGATACAGAGCGCGTAGATGCTGTAAGAGCCATGTCTGATACTGTGTCACAATATGCAGAACCTAAGGACGGAGAGCTTCAGTCTGTGGGTGACGTCTCTGAATCGGGGAGACCTGATTCAGAGATTTCTAATTTTAAATTTAATCTTGAGAACCTCTGTGTATTACTTTGGGAGGTGTTAGCTGCTCTGAATGACTGTGACACAATTGCAGTGCCAGAGAAATTGTGTAGGCTGGATAAATACTATGCAGTGCCGGTGAGTACTGATGTTTTTCCAATACCTAAAAGGCTTACAGAAATTATTAGTAAGGAGTGGGATAGACCCGGTGTGCCCTTTTCACCACCTCCTATATTTAGAAAAATGTTTCCAATAGATGCCACTACACGGGACTTATGGCAGACAGTCCCTAAGGTGGAGGGAGCAGTTTCTACTTTAGCAAAGCGTACCACTATCCCGGTTGAGGACAGTTGTGCTTTTTCAGATCCAATGGATAAAAAAATTAGAGGGTTACCTTAAGAAAATGTTTATTCAACAAGATTTTATTTTACAGCCCCTTGCATGCATTGCGCCTGTCACTGCTGCAGCGGCATTCTGGTTTGAGGCCCTGGAAGAGGCCATCCATACAGCTCCATTGACTGAAATTGTTGACAAGCTTAGAACACTTAAGCTAGCTAACTCATTTGTTTCTGATGCCATTGTTCATTTGACTAAACTAACGGCTAAGAATTCCGGATTCGCCATCCAGGCGCGTAGGGCGCTATGGCTCAAATCCTGGTCAGCTGATGTGACTTCAAAGTCTAAATTACTCAACATTCCTTTCAAGGGGCAGACCTTATTCGGGCCTGGTTTGAAAGAAATTATTGCTGACATTACTGGAGGTAAGGGTCATACCCTTCCTCAGGACAGGGCCAAATCAAAGGCCAAACAGTCTAATTTTCGTGCCTTTCGAAATTTCAAGGCAGGTGCAGCATCAACTTCCTCTGCTTCAAAACAAGAGGGAACTTTTGCTCAATCCAAGCAGGCCTGGAAACCTAACCAGTCCTGGAACAAGGGCAAGCAGGCCAGAAAGCCTGCTGCTGCCTCTAAGACAGCATGAAGGAGCGGCCCCCTATCCGACAACGGATCTAGTAGGGGGCAGACTCTCTCTCTTCGCCCAGGCGTGGGCAAGAGATGTTCAGGATCCCTGGGCGTTGGAGATCATATCTCAGGGATATCTTCTGGACTTCAAAGCTTCTCCTCTACAAGGGAGATTTCACCTTTCAAGATTATCTGCAAACCAGATAAAGAAAGAGGCATTCCTAAGCTGCGTACAAGATCTCCTTGTAATGGGAGTGATCCATACAGTTCCGTGGACGGAACAAGGACAGGGGTTTTATTCAAATCTGTTTTGTGGTTCCCAAAAAAAGAGGGAACCTTCAGACCAATTTTGGATTTAAAGATCCTAAACAAATTCCTCAGAGTTCCGTCATTCAAGATGGAAACTATTCGAACCATTTTACCCATGATCCAAGAGGGTCAGTACATGACCACAGTGGACTTAAAGGATGCCTACCTTCACATTCCGATTCACAAGAATCATCATCAGTTCCTGAGGTTTGCCTTTCTAGACAGGCATTACCAATTTGTAGCTCTTCCATTCGGGTTGACTACAGCCCCAAGAATTTTTACAAAGGTTCTGGACTCACTTCTGGCGGTCTTAAGACCGCGAGGCATAGCGGTGGCTCCTTACCTGGACGACATCCTGATACAGGCGTCAAGCTTTCAAATTGCCAAATCTCATACAGAGATAGTTCTGGCATTCCTGAGGTCGCATGGGTGAACGAAGAAAAGAGTTCTCTATCTCCTCTCACAAGGGTTTCCTTCCTAGGGACTCTAATAGATTATGTAGAAATGAAAATTTACCTGATGGAGTCCAGGTTATCAAAACTTCTAAATGCTTGCCGTGTTCTTCACTCCATTCCGCGCCCCACGTTGGCTCAGTGCATGGAAGTAATCGGCTTAATGGTAGCGGCAATGGACATAGTGCCATTTGCGCGCCTGCATCTCAGACCGCTGCAATTATGCATGCTCAGTCAGTGGAATGGGGATTACACAGATTTGTCCCCTCTACTAAATCTGGATCAGGAAACCAGAGATTCTCATCTCTGGTGGTTATCTCGGGTCCATCTGTCTAAGGGTATGACCTTTCGCAGACCAGAATGGACTATTGTAACAACAGATGCCAGCCTTCTAGGTTGGGGTGCAGTCTGGAACTCCCTGAAGGCTCAGGGTTCATGGACTCAGGAGGAGAAACTCCTCCCAATAAATATTCTGGAGTTAAGAGCAATATTCAATGCTCTTCTAGCTTGGCCTCAGCTAGCAACACTGAGGTTCATCAGATTTCAGTCGGACAACATCACGACTGTGGCTTACATCAACCATCAAGGGGGAACCAGGAGTTCCCTAGCGATGTCAGAAGTCTCCAAGATAATTCGCTGGGCAGAGACTCACTCTTGCCACCTGTCAGCAATCCATATCCCAGGTGTAGAGAACTGGGAGGCGGATTTTCTAAGTTGTCAGACTTTTCATCCGGGGGAATGGGAACTCCATCCGGAGGTGTTTGCTCAATTGGTTCTCCGTTGGGGCAAACCAGAATTGGATCTCATGGCGTCTCGCCAGAACGCCAAGCTTCCTTGTTACGGATCCAGGTCCAGGGACCCAGAAGCGGCACTGATAGATGCTCTAGCAGCGCCTTGGTTCTTCAACCTGGCTTATGTGTTTCCACTGTTTCCTCTGCTCCCTCGTCTGATTGCCAAAATCAAACAGGAGAGAGCATCGGTGATATTGATAGCGCCTGCTTGGCCACGCAGGACCTCGTATGCAGACCTAGTGGACATGTCATCCTTTCCACCATGGACTCTGCCTCTGAGACAAGACCTTCTAAAGTCCTTTCAATCATCCAAATCTACTTTCTCTGAGACTGACTGCATGGAGATTGAACGCTTGATCCTATCAAAGCGTGGCTTCTCCGAGTCAGTAATTGATACCTTAATGCAGGCACGAAAGCCTGTCACCAGGAAAATTTACCACAAGATATGGCGTAAATATCTTCATTGGTGTGAATCCAAGAATTACTCATGGAGTAGGGTTAGGATTCCTAGGATATTGTCCTTCCTCCAAGAGGGTTTGGACAAAGGATTATCAGCTAGTTCTTTAAAGGGACAGATTTCTGCTCTGTCTTATTCTTTTACACAAGCGTCTGGCAGAAGTTCCAGACGTTCAGGCATTTTGTCAGGCTTTAGTTAGAATTAAGCCTGTGTTTAAACCTGTTGCTCCTCCATGGAGCTTAAACTTGGCTCTTAAAGTTCTTCAAGGGGTTCCATTTGAACCCCTTCATTCTATTGATATCAAACTTCTTTCATGGAAAGTTCTTTTTCTGATGGCTATTTCTTCGGCTCGAAGAGTCTCGGAGTTATCTGCCTTACATTGTGATTCTCCTTATCTGATCTTTCATTCAGATAAAGTTGTTCTGCGTACAAAACCTGGGTTTTTACCTAAGGTGGTTTCTAACAAGAATATCAATCAAGAGATTGTTGTTCCATCATTATGTCCTAATCCTTCTTCAAAGAAGGAACGTCTTTTGCATAATCTAGACGTAGTCCGTGCCTTGAAGTTTTACTTACTGGCTACTAAAGATTTTCGTCAAACATCTAACCTGTTTGTTGTTTACTCTGGACAGAGGAGAGGTCAAAAGGCTTCGGCAACCTCTCTTTTTGGCTTCGCAGTATAATCCGTTTAGCCTATGAGACTGCTGGACAGCAGCCTCCTGAAAGGATTACAGCTCATTCTACTAGAGCTGTGGCTTCCACCTGGGCCTTTAAAAATGAGGCCTCTGTTGAACAGATTTGCCAGGCTGCGACTTGGTCTTCGCTTCATACTTTTTCCAAATTTTACAAATTTGATACTTTTGCTTCTTCGGAGGCTGTTTTCGGGAGAAAGGTGCTACAGGCAGTGGTTCCTTCCGTTTAAGTTCCTGCCTTGTCCCTCCCATCATCCGTGTACTTTAGCTTTGGTATTGGTATCCCACAAGTAATGGATGATCCGTGGACTGGATACACTTAACAAGAGAAAACATAATTTATGCTTACCTGATAAATTTATTTCTCTTGTAGTGTATCCAGTCCACGGCCCGCCCTGTCCTTTTCAGGCAGGTCTTAACTTTAATTAAACTGCAGTCACCACTGCACCCTATGGTTTCTCCTTTCTCGGCTTGTTTCGGTCGAATGACTGGATATGGCAGTGAGGGGAGGAGCTATATAGCAGCTCTGCTGTGGGTGATCCTCTTGCAACTTCCTGTTGGGAACGAGAATATCCCACAAGTAATGGATGATCCATGGACTGGATACACTACAAGAGAAATAAATTTATCAGGTAAGCATAAATTTTTTTTTTTTTTATTTTGTAATTTTTTTTTTTACATTTGCTAGCTAAATGACTTCTTCCTGAAGTCATTACTGTAATACCTCATTTAGGCAACTTTGTAAGGTAGCTGCATAATCTTCCTTGTACTCTTTAACAAAATTGTATTTGTTTAATGTATTTGCATATTCCCAAGCAACTTCGCAGAGAGGGCTTACAGACTATTCTCCCTATGTCTTTTTTTTTTGCCCCACATTTACATTCATATATGGAAATAATTGTCACCATAGGCATGAGAGAAAATACGAATTATACTCGCCAATGAATCCATTTTTCATGTCTGGCTGGCGATTTGTGTCACCAGTTTCTTTTTTTTCTTTTCTTTTTCTTCTAACTGCTTTTACTCTCCAATTGATCCTCCTGGCTGTATGTGACCTGGAGCCAAAAGGAAGCGGAGAGGGTGGTTTCCTGAAGTGCTACACTTTTATTTGTAGTTTTAATTTTTTTTTTTTCTTCAGCATGGACAGTTGCCAGGGAACTATTCAACTTCACCAAAAGCACAACTCAACAAAAGAAGTAAGACTGACTTTGATGACTATACTAACTACAGTGATGGCAACTTCAATGATGAAGAGCAGGAAGATTTTATTGACCAGTTGAAGCAGTACCAACAGGCAAAAGAGGAATTAAATGCCCCTGATCTCCCTCATAAGAATCCACCCATGAAAGCAATACAGCAAGGTATTTTTTGTTGTTAAAGCATTTTGAAAAATATTGGAATGTTTTAATCCTTTTGAATAGTTTATCATGACTTTCTCTGCACTTCACCAAAATAATCTACGATTTTTTTTTTAGTTATTAATTTTTTTTAAATACATTTTTATTTGAGTTTTTCAAAGATATTGAACATATTAAGCAATGACAACATTGATTAACGAACATCTTACAGATAGTCATGTCAATGTACAAGGTATAAAATTATATAGACAAGCACAGTGCATAAATCTTAAGTAATAGAATAAAACTATATCACTTAATTTATATATGAATATGGCTTATCAAGATAGCATGAAAATCTATAAGAATTAGACACCTCATTTGGTTAACAAAAGCATAAACGTATCGTCAAAAAAAAAAAAAAAAATTATATAGGATACAACTTTTTACTATACAAGCGAATATCTCTGATTCAGAACAAATACTTGCTTTTTTGACTCTAACAAATCATTCTGCTTTTAACCTTCTGACACACAATCCTGTTGTGATTTTAACTATTATACATAAGCAAAAAAATCCAAAAAACCTCTCTCTAATTATTGCCTATATACCTAATACTTTTCCATTTCCCCGCCCTTCTTTTCTTTCCTTTTAGTTCTTTGTATACCATACGGTAGCACATATTCTTTACTGATGTAACTCATTAAATTATTAAAACACAAAATCAAGACGGTTTCCTAACATATTACTTTTAAAAAAAAGGGAAAAACCTACCCAACACTCCTCCTCCTCCACACCCTACCCGACACCTATCTCTCAGCTATCATTAATCCATACACTGGGAAAGTGACCTGCCAATACCTGTAATTGGATATAAGCAGTATTCCTAAAAGGTTTAACTAAGATAACTTGAGCCTCAACTGAAAATGATAAAATAAATACTTTCCATTTAGTTATTAATTTAATCTTTTTTTAATAAGATTAGAAGAAAGCATAAATCAAAAAATTGATGTACAGGTGAGTTGGTGAAAGAGCCTATTATTTTTTGTTTTCTCCTTGTTTTTTACTGAATGGTGAAATGTCTATTAGAATTTGATTGCAGGTATTGCATTTTTATTTTTTTACAGGGAAAATGTGACATTTTTGTGGGAGTGTGTGACTGGTAGCTTTTGATTATCACTTTTCTACAAATATAAGTACAAAATTCAGTGTTCTTTCAGATGCCTCCTTATCAAAAATTGTTTATCTCATAACATGTAACTGGGGCGAAAAAGTAGGAGACTATGGGCTATATTACAAGTAGAGCGCTATTTAATGCTCCCACTCAAGAGTTAACTGCGCTAGCGGAATTTTGAGTGCCTAGGGTAGTACAAAAACTAAATACGCCACTGTTGTATGTGTATGTATGTGTGTGTGTTAAAATATATATATATTTATATATATATATATATATATATATATATATATATATGTATATGTATAAAATATATATATGTATAATATATATATATATACATATATACAGTATTTATAAAAAATATATATTTATATATATATATATATATTTAGATATGTATACAGGCATACCTCGTTTTATTGAGCTTCGCAGATATTGCTCTTTTCAGAAATTGAAGGTTTGTGACAACCCTACATCAAGCAAGCCTGTCTGCACCATTTTTCCAACATAAATACACATGAATACATATGTATATTCACACACCTAATATATATATACACACATTAACAGCAAAAATATTGACTCACTGAAGGCTCAGATGATGGTTAGCATTTTTTAGCAATAAAGAATTTTTTAATAAAGTTGTGCACATTGTTTTTTTTGTTTGTTTTTTTTTTAGACATAATGCTATTGCTCACTTAATAGACTACAGTATAGTGTAAATATAACTTTTATATTCACTGGGAAACAAAAATAATAATGTGACTCACTTTATTGCTATATTTTGCTTTATTGGGATGGTCTGGAACCAAACCCGCAATATCTCAGAGGTACGCCTGTATGTATGTATGTATGTATCTCTCTATTAAAAAGTTTTGCCTGCTTTTTTTCCTAACACCTAAGACCTCATATCTTTGATCCTTTTATAGCTTTTTTGTGCAATTTAAAAAAAAAAAAAAAAATTGTTAGATGGTGTTGTTATGAGTGTAACTGTACGTTGTAATGTATTCTTGATGTGTTTTGGGACACTTTTTTTGTTTCGCAAAACAGTTAAGCAGCGCTGTGAGGATGCGGTAATCATTCTTTTTTTTTTTTTTAATTATCTTTTTATTGTTTTCGTATTCATATCTGCATAAATCTTGATATACAAAGTCTCAAAATCTTAGCTAACATAATATAAGGATACAAATATAACAGCAGTTTGTATCATACCTGGCTCCTCTTGTACCATGCCTAGGTATATTAACAAAATAACAGTTGACAGTACATTTCCGTAATCCTAACTGCAAAAGATTTAGGGTAACATTTCTCCCCACAAAAAAAGCACTACAAAATTGTCGAAACCATCACCACATTTGGTCCATATCCGATCTTGTGTATAATACCTATGTGAATCAACATATTAGCAGATGATAGTCAATTAAAGAAGACAGATTTAAACAATATATTATATAATGAGATTATTAAAATATATTTCTCCTACATTGGTGTATCCGGTCTCAGGATAGGAACGTTTGAACTTATACTACTATACTATACTATCTAATACTCTAAGATAAGGTATCTTTCTCCTACATTGGTGTATCCGGTCCACGGCTTCATCCTTACTTGTGGGATATTCTCAATCCGTACAGGAAGTGGCAAAGAGAGCACACAGCAGAGCTGTCCATGTAGCTCCCCTCAGGCTCCGCCCCCCCAGTCATTCTCTTTGCCGCTCTAACTAGTAGCATCTCCACGGGGGTGGTAAAGAGTATGTGGTGTTTAGTTGTAGTTTTTTATTCTTCTATCAAGAGTTTGTTATTTTAAAATAGTGCCGGCTTGTACTATTTACTCTGCAGCAGAAAGTGATGAAGATTTCTGCCGAGAGGAATATGATTTCTCTTGTAAGGTGTATCCAGTCCACGGATCATCCATTACTTGTGGGATATTCTCATTCCCAACAGGAAGTTGCAAGAGGACACCCACAGCAGAGCTGTAATATAGCTCCTCCCCTAACTGTCATAGCCAGTCATTCTCTTGCAAGTCTCAACAAGCTAGGATGTTGTAGGAGAGAGTGGTTAAATATAGTTAATTTTCTTCAATCAAAAGTTTGTTATTTTTAAATAGTACCGGAGTTGTGCTATTTTATCTCAGGCAGTAAATAGAAGAAGAATCTGCCTGAGGTTTCTATGATCTTAGCAGGTTGTAACTAAGATCCATTGCTATTCTCACATATGTCTGAGGGGATTACACAGATGAGGTAACTTCAGCGAGAGAATGGCGTGCAGTTTATTCTGCTATCAGGTATGTGCAGTTATAATTTTTTCTAGAGATGGAAAACACTAGAAAATGCTGCTGATACCGGATTAATGTAAGTTAAGCCTGAATACAGTGATTTAATAACGACTGGTATCATGCTTACTCCCAGGGGTAATACCCTTATGATATTGCAATATAAACGTTTGCTGGCATGTTTAATCATTTTTATATATGCATTGGTGATAAAACTTTATTGGGGCCTAGTTTTTTCCACATGGCTGGCTTAAATTTTGACTAGAAACAGTTTTACTGAGGCTTTCCACTGTTATAGTATAAAAGTTACAGTTGGTGCAGTTAAAATTACAAACTGTGACATCCAGCTTCCCTCAGGAGTCCCCTGTATGCTATAGGACATCTCTAAAGGGCTCAAAGGCTTTCCAAAGTCGTTTATTGGGGAAGGTAGGACCACAGCTTGCTGTGGCAGTTGGTTGTGACTGTTAAAAAAAAAAAAAAAAAAAGTCTTTGGTTTTTTTGAATGTTTTTTTTTAACTAAGGGGTTAATCATCCATTTGCAAGTGGATGCAATGCTCTGCTAGCCTATTACATACAGTGTAAAAATTTCGTTTGATTTACTGCATTTTTTCACTGTTTTTCAAATTCTGACAAAATTTGTTTCTCTTAAAGGCACAGTACCGTTTTTTATATTTGCTTGTTAACTTGATTTAAAGTGTTTTCCAAGCTTGCTAGTCTCATTGCTAGTCTGTATAAACATGTCTGACATAGAAGAAACTCCTTGTTCATTATGTTTAAAAGCCATGGTGGAACCCCCTCTTAGAATGTGTACCAAATGTACTGATTTCATTTTATGCAATAAAGATCATATTCTGTTTTTAAAAAAATTATCACCAGAGGAATCTGACGAGGGGAAAGTTATGCCGACTAACTCTCCCCACGTGTCAGACCCTTTGACTCCCGCCCAAGGGACTCACGCTCAAATGGCGCCAAGTACATCTAGGGCGCCCATAGCGTTTACTTTACAAGACATGGCGGCAGTCATGGATAATACACTGTCAGCGGTATTAGCCAGACTACCTGAACTTAGAGGTTAGCGAGATAGCTCTGGGGTGAGACAAAATGCAGAGCATACTGACGCTTTAAGAACCATGTCTGATACTGCCTCACAATATGCAGAAGCTGAGGAAGGAGAGCTTCAGTCAGTGGGTGATGTTAATGACTCAGGAAAGATACCTGATTCTAATATTTCTACATTTAAATTTAAGCTTGAACACCTCCGTGTGTTACTTAGGGAGGTTTTAGCTGCTCTGAATGACTGTGATACCATTGCAGTGCCAGAGAAATTTTGTAGACTGGATAAATGCTTTGCAGTGCCGGTGTGTACTGATGTTTTTCCAATACCTAAAAGGTTTACAGAAATTATTAATAAGGAATGGGATAGACCAGGTGTGCCGTTCTCTTCCCCTCCTATTTTTAGAAAAATGTTTTCCAATAGACGCCACCACACGGGACTTATGGCAGACAGTCCCTAAGGTGGAGGGAGCAGTTTCTACTCTAGCAAAGCGTACTACTATCCATGTCGAGGACAGTTGTGCTTTTTTAGAGCCAATGGATAAAAAATTAGAAGGTTACCTTAAGAAAATATTTATTCAACAAGGTTTTATCCTACAGCCCATTGCATGCATTGCCCCTGTCACTGCTGCTGCGGCGTACTGGTTTGAGTCTCTGGAAGAGGCTTTACAGGTAGAAACTCCATTGGATGACATACTTTGCAAACTTAGAGCACTTAAGCTAGCCAATTATTTTATTTCTGATGCCATTGTTCATTTGAATAAACTAACGGCTAAGAATTCTGGTTTTGCTATACAGGCGCGCAGAGCGCTATGGCTTAAATCATGGTCAGCTGACGTGACTTTAAAATCTAAGCTACTTAACATTCCCTTCAAGGGGCAGACCCTATTCGGGCCTGGTTTGAAGGAGATTATTGCTGATATCACGGGAGGAAAAGGTTGTGCCCTTCCTCAGGACGGGTCCAAATCTAAGGCCAAACAGTCTAATTTTCGTGCCTTTCGAAACTTCAAGGCAGGTGCGGCATCAACTTCCTCTAATAATAAACAAGAGGGAACTTTTGCTCAATCCAAGACGGTCTGGAGACCAAACCAGACCTGGAAAAAAGGTAAGCAGGTCAAAAAGCCTGCTGCTGCCTCTAAGACAGCATGAAGGAACGACCCCCTATCCGGTAACGGATCTAGTAGGGGGCAGACTTTCACTCTTCGCCCAGGCGTGGGCAAGAGATGTTCAGGATCCCTGGGCATTGGAAATTATATCCCAGGGATATCTTCTGGACTTCAAAGCTTCCCCCTCCCAAAAGGGAGATTTCACCTTTCACAATTATCTGCAAACCAGATAAAGAGTGAGGCATTCTTACACTGTGTACGAGACCTCCTAGTTATGGGAGTGATCCATCCAGTTCCAAAAGAGGAACAGGAACAGGGTTTTTACTCAAATCTGTTTGTGGTTCCCAAAAAAGAGGGAACCTTCAGACCGATTTTGGATCTAAAGATCTTAAACAAATTCCTCAAAGTTCCGTCGTTCAAGATGGAAACTATTCGTACCATCCTACCACTGATCCAGGAGGATCAATATATGACTACAGTGGATCTAAAGGATGCTTATCTTCACATTCCGATACACAAAGATCATCATCGGTTTCTCAGGTTTGCCTTTCAAGACAGGCATTACCAGTTGTAGCTCTTCCCTTTGGATTAGCTACAGCCCCAAGAATCTTTACAAAGGTTCTAGGGTCGCTTTTGGCGGTCCTAAGGCCGCGGGGCATAGCAGTAGCCCCTTATTTAGACGACATCCTGATACAGGCGTCAAACTTCCAAATTGCCAAGTCTCATACGGACGTAGTACTGGCATTTCTGAGGTTGCATGGGTGGAAAGTGAATGAGGAAAAGTGTTCTCTATCCCCACTCACAAGAGTTTCCTTTCTAGGGACTCTGATAGATTCTGTAGAAATGAAAATTTACCTTGACGGAGTCCAGGTTATCAAAGCTTCTAAATTCATGTCGGGTTCTTCATTCCATTCCGCGCCCTTTGGTGGCTCAGTGTATGGAAGTAATCGGCTTAATGGTAGCGGCAATGGACATAGTGCAGTTTGCACGCTTACATCTCAGACTGCTGCAACTATGCAGGCTCAGTCAGTGGAGCGGGGATTACACAGATTTGGCTCCTCAACTGAATCTGGACCAAGAGACCAGGGATCCTCTTCCCTGGTGGCTATCTCGGGTCCATCTGTCCAAAGGTATGACCTTCGCAGGCCAGATTGGACTATTGTAACAACAAATGCCAGCCTTCTAGGTTGGGGTGCAGTCTGGAACTACCTGAAGGCTCAGGGATCGTGGACTCAGGAGGAGTCTCTCCTTCCAATAAATATTCTGGAACTAAGAGCGATATTCAAGGCTCTTCAGGTTTGGCCTCAGTTAGCAACTCTGAGGTACATCAGATTTCAGTCAGTCAACATCACGACTGTAGCTTACATCAACCATCGAGGGGGAACAAGAAGTTCCCTAGAGATGTTAGAAGTTTCAAAAATAATTCACTGGGCAGAGATTCACTCTTGCCACCTATCAGCTATCCATATCCCAGGTGTAGAGCACTGGGAGGCGTCGTCAGGCTTTTCATCCGGGAGAGTGGGATCTCCATCCGGAGGTATTTGCACAACTGATTCTCCGTTGGGGCAAACCAGAACTGGATCTCATGGCGTCTCGCCAGAACGCCAAGCTTCCGTGTTACGGATCCAGGTCCAGGGATCCCAAGGCGACACTGATAGATACTCTAGCAGCGCCCTGGTCTTTCAACCTGGATTATGTGTTTCCACCGTTTCCTCTGCTCCCTCGACTGATTGCCAAGATCAAGCAGGAGAGAGCATCGGTGATTCTAATAGCACCTGCGTGGCCACGCAGGACCTGGTATGCAGATCTAGTGGACATGTCATCCTTTCCACCATGGTCTCTGCCTCTGAGACAGGACCTTCTACTTCAGGGTCCTTTCAACCATCCAAATCTAATTTCTCTGAGGCTGACTGCCTGGAGATTGAATGCTTGATTTTATCAAAGCGTGGCTTCTCCGAGTCAGTTATTGATACCTTAATACAGGCACGAAAGCCTGTCACCAGGAAAATTTACCATAAGGTATGGCGTAGATATCTTTATTGGTGTGAATCCAAGGGTTACTCATGGAGTAAGGTCAGGATTCCTAGGATTTTATCTTTTCTCCAAGAAGGTTTGGAAAAAGGATTGTCAGCTAGTTTCTTAAAGGGACAGATTTTTGCTCTGTCTATTCTTTTGCACTAGCGTCTGGCAGATGTTCCAGACGTTAAGGCATTTTGTCAGGCTTTAGTTTGAACCAAGCCTGTGTTTAAACCTGTTGCTCCACCATGGAGCTTAAACTTGGTTCTTAAGGTTCTTCAAGGAGTTCCGTTTGAACCTCTTCATTCCATAGATATCAAACTTTTATCTTGGAAAGTTCTTTTTTTTTTTTTTTGGTAGCTATTTCCTCGGCTCATAGAGTCTCTGAGCTATCTGCCTTACAATGTGATTCTCCTTATCTGATTTTTCATACGGATAAGGTAGTCCTGCGTACCAAACCTGGGTTCTTACCTAAGGTGGTATCTAACAAGAATATCAATCAAGAGATTGTGGTTCCATCCTTGTGTTACACAATCTGGACGTGGTCTGTGCTACTAAAGATTTTCGTCAAACATCTGCTTTGTTTGTTGTCTACTCTGGACAGAGGAGAGGTCAAAAGGCTTTGGCAACCTCTTTCTTTCATGTAATTAGCAAGAGTCCATGAGCTAGTGACGTATGGGATATACATTCCTACCAGGAGGGGCAAAGTTTCCCAAACCTCAAAATGCCTATAAATACACCCCTCACCACACCCACAATTCAGTTTTACAAACTTTGCCTCCGATGGAGGTGGTGAAGTAAGTTTGTGCTAGATTCTACGTTGATATGCGCTCCGCAGCAAGTTGGAGCCCGGTTTTCCTCTCAGCGTGCAGTGAATGTCAGAGGGATGTGAGGAGAGTATTGCCTATTTGAATGCAGTGATCTCCTTCTACGGGGTCTATTTCATAGGTTCTCTGTTATCGGTCGTAGAGATTCATCTCTTACCTCCCTTTTCAGATCGACGATATACTCTTATATAATACCATTACCTCTGCTGATTCTCGTTTCAGTACTGGTTTGGCTTTCTACAAACATGTAGATGAGTGTCCTGGGGTAAGTAAATCTTATTTTCTGTGACACTCTAAGCTATGGTTGGGCACTTTATTTATAAAGTTCTAAATATATGTATTCAAACATTTATTTGCCTTGACTCAGAATGTTCAACATTCCTTATTTTTCAGACAGTCAGTTTCATATTTGGGATAAATGCATTTGTTTCAATCTTTTTTTCTTACCTTAAAAAATTTGACTTTTTCCCTGTGGGCTGTTAGGCTCGCGGGGGCAGAAAATGCTTCATTTTATTGCGTCATTCTTGGCGCAGACTTTTTTGGCGCAAAATTTTTTTCTGTTTCCGGCGTCATACGTGTCGCCGGAAGTTGCGTCATTTTTTGACGTTTTTTTGCGTCAAAAATGTCGGCGTTCCGGATGTGGCGTCATTTTTGGCGCCAAAAGCATTTAGGCGCCAAATAATGTGGGCGTCTTTTTTGGCGCTAAAAAATATGGGCGTCATTTTTGTCTCCACATCATTTAAGTCTCATTATTTATTGCTTCTGGTTGCTAGAAGCTTGTTCACTGGCATTTTTTTCCCATTCCTGAAACTGTCATTTAAGGAATTTGTTCAATTTTGCTTTATATGTTGTTTTTTTCTTTTACATATTGCAAGATGTTCCACGTTGCAACTGAGTCAGAAGATACTTCAGGAAAATCACTGCACAGTGCTGGAGCTACCAAGCTAAGTGTATCTGCTATAAACTTTTGGTATCTGTTTCTCCAGCTGTTATTTGTATTGCATGTCATGTCAAACTTATTAATGCAGATAAAATTTCCTTTAGTACTGTTACATTACCTGTTGCTGTTCCGTCAACATCTAATTTTCAGAGTGTTCCTGATAACATAAGAGATTTTATTTTTTAAATCCATTAAGAAGGCTATGTCTGTTATTTCTCCTTCTAGTATACATAAAATTCTTTTAAAACTTCTCTTTTTTCAGATGAATTTTTAAATGAACATCATCATTCTGATACTGATAATGGTTCTTCTGGTTCAGAGGTTTCTGTCTCAGAGGTTGATGCTGATAAATCTTTGTATTTGTTTAAGATGGAATTTATTCGTTCTTTACTTAAAGAAGTGTTATTTGCATTAGAAATAGAGGATTCTGGTCCTCTTGATACTAAATGTAAACGTTTAAATAAGGTTTTTTAAATCTCCTGTAGTTATTCCAGAAGTGTTTTATCTCCCTGATGCTATTTCTGAAGTAATTTCTAGGGAATGGAATAATTTGGGTAATTTATTTACTCCTTCTAGACGTTTAAGCAAATTATATCCTGTGCCATCTGACAGATTAGAGTTTTTTGGGACAAAAATCCCTAAGGTTATGGGGCTGTCTCTACTCCTGCTAATGTACTACTATTCCTACGGCAGATAGTACTTCATTTAAGGATCCTTTAGATAGGAAAATTGAATCCTTTCTAAGAAAAGCTTACTTATGTTCAGGTAATCTTCTTAGACCTGCTATATTTTTAGCGGATGTTGCTGCAGCTTCAACTTTTTGGTTAGAAGCTTTAGCGCAAAAAGTAACAGATCATAATTTTATAGCATTATTATTATTCTATAACATGCTAATAATTTTATTGGTGATACCATCTTTTGATATCATTAGAGTTGATGTCAGGTATATGTCTCTAGCTATTTTAGCTAGAAAAGCTTTATGGATTAAACTTGGAATGCTGACATGTCTTCTAAGTCAACTTTGCTTTCCCTTTCTTTCCAGGGTAAATAATCATTTTCGTTCCTTTCCTCACAACAAGGAACAAAAGCCTGATCCTTCATCCTCAGGAGCGGTATCAGTTTGGAAACTATTTCCAGTTTGGAATATATCCAAGCCTTATAGAAACCTATAGCCAGCTCCTAAGTACCTATGAAGGTGCGGCCCTTATTCCAGCTCAGCTGGTATGGGGCAGATTTCGTTTTCTTCAAAGAAATTTGGATCAATTCCGTTCTTAATCTCTGGTTTCAGAAACATTGTTTCAGAAAGGTACAGAATTGGCTTCAAGTTAAGGCCTCCTGCTAAGAGATTCTTTTCTTTCCCGTGTCCCAGTTATCACAGCAAAGGCTCAGCATTTCTGAAATGTGTTTCAGATCTAGAGTTGGCTGGAGTATTTATGCCAGTTCCAGTTCTGGAACAGGGGCTGGGGTTTTATTTTATCTCTTCATTGTACCAAAGAAGGTCAATTCCTTCAGACCAGTTCCGGATCTATCATTATTGAATCGTTATGTTAGGATACCAACATTCAAGATGGTTACTGTAGTACTATTTTGCCTTTTGTTTAGCAAGGGCATTATATGTCTACAATAGATTTACAGGATGTGTATCTGCATATTCCGATTCATCCAGATCACTTTTAGTGTCTGGGATTCTCTTTTTAGACAAGCATTACCAGTTTTGTGGCTCTACCGTTTGGCCTAGCCTCAGTTCCAAGAATTTTTTTCAAAGGTTCTCGGTGCCCTTCTTTCTGTAATCAGAGAATAGGGTTTTGGTATTTCCTTATTTGGACGATATCTTGGTACTTGCTCAGTCTTCTCATTTTCGAAGAATCTCATACGAATCGACTTGTGTTGTTTCTTCAAGTTCATGGTTGGAGGATCAATTTACCAATCAGTTCATTGATTCCTCAGACAAGGGTAACCTTTTTAGGTTTCTAGATAAATTCAGTGTCTATGACTCTGTCCTTGTCAGACAAGAGAAGCTTAACATTGATATCAACTTGTCAAAACCTTCAGTCACAATCATTCCCTTTGGTAGCCTTATGCATGGAAATGTTGTGTCTTAGGACTGCCGCATCAGATGCGATCTCCTTTGCTCGTTTTCACATGCGACCTCTTCAGCTCTGTATGCTGAACCAATGGTGCAGGGATTACTCAAAGATATCTCAATTAATATCTTTAAACCGATTTTACGACACTCTCTGACATGGTGGACAGATCACCATCGTTTAGTTCAGGGGGCTTCTTTGTTCTTCCGACCTGGACTATAATCTCAACAGATGCAAGTCTTACAGGTTGGGGAGCTGTGTGGGGGTATCTGACGGCACAAGGGGTTTGGGAATCTCAGGAGGTGAGATTTCCGATCAATATTTTGGAACTCCGTGCAATTTTTAGAGCTCTTCAGTCTTGGCCTCTTCTGAAGAGAGAGTTGTTCATTTGTTTTCAGATAGACAATGTCACAACTGTGGCATACATCAATCATCAAGGAGGGACTCACAGTCCTCTGGCTATGAAAGAAGTATCTCGAATTTTGGTTTGGGCGGAATCCAGCTCCTGTCTAATCTCTGCGGTTCATATCCCAGGTATGGACAATTGGAAAGCGGATTATCTCAGTCGCCAAACGTTGCATCCGGGCGAATGGTCTCTTCACCCAGAGGTATTTCTTCAGATTGTTCAAATGTGGGAACTTCCAGAAATAGATCTGATGGCTTCTCATCTAAACAAGAAACTTCCCAGGTATCTGTCCAGATCCCGGGATCCTCAGGCGGAGGCAGTGGATGCATTATCACTTCCTTGGAAGTATCATCCTGCCTATATCTTTCCGCCTCTAGTTCTTCTTCCAAGAGTAATCTCCAAGATTCTGAAGGAATGCTCGTTTGTTCTGCTGGTAGCTCCGGCATGGCCTCACAGGTTTTGGTATGCGGATCTTGTCCGGATGGCCTCTTGCCAACCGTGGACTCTTCCGTTAAGACCAGACCTTTTGTCTCAAGGTCCTTTTTTCCATCAGGATCTGAAATCCTTAAATTTAAAGGTATGGAGATTGAACGCTTGATTCTTGGTCAAAGAGGTTTCTCTGACTCTGTGATTAATACTATGTTACAGGCTCGTAAATCTGTATCCAGAGAGATATATTATAGAGTCTGGAAGACTTATATTTCTTGGTGTCTTTCTCATCATTTTTCTTGGCATTCTTTTAGAATACCGAGAATATTACAGTTTCTTCAGGATGGTTTAGATAAGGGTTTGTCCGCAAGTTCCTTGAAAGGTCAAATCTCTGCTCTTTCTGTTCTTTTTCACAGAAAGATTGCTATTCTTCCTGATATTCATTGTTTTGTACAAGCTTTGGTTCGTATAAAACCTGTCATTAAGTTAATTTCTCCTCCTTGGAGTTTGAATTTGGTTCTGGGAGCTCTTCAAGCTCCTCCCTTTGAACCTATGCATTCATTGGACATTAAATTACTTTCTTGGAAAGTTTTGTTCCTTTTGGCCATCTCTTCTGCCAGAAGAGTTTCTGAATTATCTGCTCTTTCTTGTGAGTCTCCTTTTCTGATTTTTCATCAGGATAAGGCGGTGTTGCGAACTTCTTTTGAATTTTTACCTAAGTTGTGAATTCCAACAACATTAGTAGAGACATTGTGGTTCCTTCATTATGTCCTAATCCTAAGAATTCTAAGGAGAAATTGTTGCATTCTTTGGATGTTATTAGAGCTTTGAAATATTATGTTGAAGCTACTAAGTCTTTCCGAAAGACTTCTAGTTTATTTGTTATCTTTTCCGGTTTTAGAAAGGCCAGAAAACTTATGCCATTTCTTTGGCATCTTGGTTGAAATCTTTAATTCATCTTGCCTATGTTGAGTCGGGTAAGACTCCGCCTCATAGGATTACAGCTCATTCTACTAGGTCAGTTTCTACTTCCTGGGCGTTTAGGAATGAAGCTTCGGTTGATCAGATTTGCAAAGCGGCAACTTGGTCCTCTTTGCATACTTTTACCAAATTCTACCATTTTGTTGTATTTTCTTCTTCTGAAGCAGTTTTTGGTAGAAAAGTACTTCAGGCAGCGGTTTCAGTTTGAATCTTCTGCTTATGTTTTTCATTAAACTTTATTTTGGGTGTGGATTATTTTCAGCAGGAATTGGCTGTCTTTATTTTATCCCTCCCTCTCTAGTGACTCTTGTGTGGAAAGATCCACATCTTGGGTAGTCATTATCCCATACGTCACTAGCTCATGGACTCTTGCTAATTACATGAAAGAAAACATAATTTATGTAAGAACTTACCTGATAAATTCATTTCTTTCATATTAGCAAGAGTCCATGAGGCCCGCCCTTTTTTGTGGTGGTTATGATTTTTTTGTATAAAGCACAATTATTCCAATTCCTTATTTTATATGCTTTCGCACTTTTTTCTTATCACCCCACTTCTTGGCTATTCGTTAAACTGAATTGTGGGTGTGGTGAGGGGTGTATTTATAGGCATTTTAAGGTTTGGGAAACTTTGCCCCTCCTGGTAGGAATGTATATCCCATACGTCACTAGCTCATGGACTCTTGCTAATATGAAAGAAATGAATTTATCAGGTAAGTTCTTACATAAATTATGTTTTTTCTTTTTGGCTAAGAAGCTTAATCCGCTTAGCCAATGAGACTGCTGGACAGCAGCCTCCTGAAAGGATTACAGCTCATTCCACTAGAGCTGTGGCTTCCACTTGGGCCTTTAAAAATGAGGCTTCTGTTGAACAGATTTGCAAGGCGGCGACTTGGTCTTCGCTTCATACTTTTTCAAAATTTTACAAATTTGATACTTTTGCTTCTTCGGAGGCTATATTTGGGAGAAAGGTTTTACAGGCAGTGGTTCCTGCCTTGTCCCTCCCTTCATCCGTGTACTTTAGCTTTGGTATTGGTATCCCACAAGTAATGGATGATCCGTGGACTGGATACACCTTACAAGAGAAAACACAATTTATGCTTACCTGATAAATTTATTTCTCTTGTGGTGTATCCAGTCCACGGCCCGCCCTGTCATTTTAAGGCAGGTAATTTTTAAATTTAAACTACAGTAACCACTACACCCTATGGTTCCTCCTTTCTCGGCTTGTTTTGGGTCGAATGACTGGCTATGACAGTTAGGGGAGGAGCTATATTACAGCTCTGCTGTGGGTGTCCTCTTGCAACTTCCTGTTGGGAATGAGAATATCCCACAAGTAATGGATGATCCGTGGACTGGATACACCACAAGAGAAATAAATTTATCAGGTAAGAATAAATTGTGTTTTTAGCACCAGTAACTAAAATCCATTGCTGTTCCCACGCAGGACTGTTGAAACCAGAGAACTTCAGTTGGGGGGAACAGTTTGCAGGCTTAACTGCTTCAGGTATGATCAGTCATTTTTC